>NC_011120.1:0-16412 GCF_029281585.2 Gorilla gorilla gorilla | reverse complement strand
TGTGTGGGGTGTCTTTGGGGTTTGGTTAATTCGGGGTATAGGATCAGCAGCAGTGTGTGTTGCTAGGGCGGGTGGGGTTGTACTGGTGGGGTTGGTGCTATGTTAGTTGAGGGGTAACTGTTAAAAATGCATACCGCCAAAAGATGAAATTTGGAGTTTGGTGGGGCTGTTTTCTAGTGCGGGGGGGGGGGGGTTGGATTTTTTGTTGTGTTTTTGGTGTGAAGGGTGGTTGTGTTCACGTCCACCTGGTTGTTTTATGTCCAACAAGCATGAATTAATTAGCATCATAAAGCATGCTGCGCTCGGCTGTAATATTGAACGTAGGTGCGATAAATAATGGTATGGGGCAGGAATCAAAGACAGATACTGCGACATGTGGTGCTCCGGTTCCAGCGTTTCGCAATGCTATCGCGTGCACACCCCCCGACGAAAAATACCAAATGCATGGAGAGCTCCCGTGAGTGGTTAATAGGGTGATAGACCTGTGATCCATCGTGATGTCTTATTTAAGGGGAACGTGTGAAGCGCTTTAGGTGTTATGACCCTGAAGTAGGAACCAGATGCCGGATACAGTTCATTTTTAGCTACCCCCAAGTGTTATGGGCCCGGAGCGAGGAGAGTAGCACTCTTGTGCGGGATATTGATTTCACGGAGGATGGTGTTCAAGGGACTCCTATCTGAGGGGGGGCATCCGTGGGGGCAAGGATGATTTAACTAGAATGTGCTATGTACGATAAATGACTTTATGTGCTATGTACTTTTTATGAGGAATGGATTAGTTGATATTCCATTGGGTGGAGGAGGGGGGGGGGAAGGGGGGGGTTGTATGTGTTACAGGTGATCGGACATTTGTGGTGCTGTGCATTATTCATGGTGTCTGGCAGGAATGCACGACATACATGATAATTATTGATGGGTTAGCCAATACTTGGGTGGTACCCAAATTTGTCTCCCCATGAAAGAACAGAGAATAGTTTAAATTAGAATATTAGCTTTGGGTGCTGATGGTGGAGTCGAGGACTTTTTCTCTGAATATGCCCTTGGAAGGAGGTCTTCGTTTCCGGTTTACAAGACTGGTGTATTGGTCTGTACTACAAGGGCAGGTTCATTTGAGTATTTTGTTTTCGATCAGGGATGTGATTGGTATCAGGAATAGGATTGTCGTGAAGTATAGTACGGATGCTACTTGCCCAATGGTAATGAAGGGGTAGCTTACTGGTTGTCCTCCGATTCAGGTTAGGGTGAAGAGGTTTGCGATTAGGAATCAGTAGAGTAGTTGGCTTAATGGGCGGAATATTATGCTTTGTTGTTTGGATATGTGGAGAATAGGAATTATTGTTAGGATGAGAATGGATAGTAATAGAGCTAAGACGCCTCCTAGTTTATTGGGGACAGATCGGAGAATTGCGTAGGCAAATAGGAAATATCATTCGGGTTTGATGTGGGGTGGGGTGTTTAGGGGGTTGGCTAAAGTGTAGTTGTCTGGGTCTCCTAGGAGGTCTGGTGAGAATAGTGTTAATGTTATCAAGGTCAGGAGAAAGAAGAATAGGCCTAGGATGTCTTTGATTGTGTAGTAGGGGTGGAAGGTGATTTTGTCAGAGTGGGAGGGGATGCCTAGAGGGTTGTTTGATCCTGTTTCGTGTAGAAATAGGAGATGGAGGGTTGTTAGGGCTGTGATAATGAAGGGTAGGATAAAGTGGAAGGTAAAGAATCGTGTAAGGGTAGGGCTATCTACTGAGTAACCACCTCAAACTCATTGGACTAGATCTGTTCCGATGTACGGGATGGCGGATAGCAAGTTTGTGATTACTGTGGCCCCTCAGAAGGATATTTGGCCTCATGGGAGGACATAGCCTATGAAGGCTGTTGCTATGGTTGTGAGTAGGAGGATGATGCCGATGTTTCAGGTTTCTTGGTGGAGAAATGAGCCGTAGTATAGGCCCCGGCCGATGTGTAGAAAGAGGCAAATGAAGAATATTGAGGCGCCGTTAGCGTGGAGGTAGCGGATGGTTCAGCCATAGTTTACATCTCGGGTGATGTGGGCGATTGATGAGAAGGCGGTTGAGGCATCAGGTGAGTAGTGTATGGCTAGGAATAGCCCTGTGGTGATTTGAAGGATTAAGCAGGCACCAAGGAGTGAGCCGAAGTTTCATCATGTGGAGATGTTGGACGGGGTAGGGAGGTCAATGAATGAGTGGTTAATTAGTTTTGCTAGTGGGTTAGTTTTGCGTATAGGGGTCATTGATGTTCTTGTAGTTGAAGTACAACGATGGTTTTTCATATCATTAGTCGCGGTCGTGGTCCGTGCGAGAATGATGACATATGTTTTATTTTTATTGAGTGTGGGTTTAGTAATGGGGTTTGTGGGGTTTTCCTCTAAGCCTTCTCCTATTTATGGGGGTTTAGTGTTGATTGTTAGTGGTGTGGTTGGGTGTGCTATTATTTTAAACTGTGGGGGAGGTTATATGGGTTTAATGGTTTTTTTAATTTATTTAGGGGGGATGATGGTTGTTTTTGGGTATACTACAGCGATGGCCATTGAGGAGTATCCTGAGGCGTGGGGGTCTGGGGTTGAGGTCTTGGTGAGTGTCTTAGTGGGGTTAGCAATGGAGGTGGGGCTGGTGTTGTGGGTGAAAGAGTATGATGGGGTGGTGGTTGTGGTGAATTTTAATAATGTGGGGAGTTGAATGATTTATGAGGGGGAAGGTTCAGGGTTAATTCGGGAAGATCCTATTGGTGCGGGGGCTTTGTATGATTATGGGCGTTGATTGGTAGTGGTTACTGGTTGGACGTTATTTGTTGGTGTATATATTGTGATTGAGATTGCTCGGGGTAATAGGTTATGTGATTAGAAGAAGGATTATAAGAAGAGGGAAGAAGAAAGAGAGGAAGTACAGTTTGATCAAACCTTTTTGGGTAGAGGTAGTGATGGAGGCTGAGATTTGATGCTGTGAGATTGTTTTGGGTAGTAGTTTTTCTAGTCAAATTAGGTCTAGGAGGAGTAGGGGTAGATTTTGACTTATGAGAAGGCCTAGATAGGGAATTGTGCGGTGTGTGATGTTGGGGTAAAATCCGAGTATGTTGGAGAAGTAAAATGTGTGTGGTGGGTGTTTTATTTTGAGTTTGTTGGTGAGGTAGTTGAGGTCTAGGGCTGTCAGGAGTCCTAGGAGAGTGATGCTTAGAGCTGTAAGTTTTAAGTAAAGTGGGATTGTCATTTGGGGTACGGATGTAGGGAGGATGTTGTTGGTGATGAAGAATCCTGCAAACAGGCTTCCAATTGTTAGGCGTTTAATAGGATTTAATAGGGTGGAGTAGTTTTCGTTGATGTTGGCAAAGGTTGGGAAGCGAGGTTGACCTGTCAGGGTGAGAAGGATTATTCGAGTGCTGTAGGCACTCGTAAGAGAGGTGGCGATGAGAATGATTGATAGGGCCCAGGCGTTTGTGTGTGATATGTTTGCGGTTTCGATGATGAGGTCTTTGGAGTAGAAGCCTGTGAGAAAAGGTATTCCTATTAGTGCTAGGCTGCCAATGGCTAGGGAGGTTGAAGTAAGGGGTATGGCTTTGAGCAGACCTCCTATTTTTCGGATGTCTTGCTCATTATTGAGGTTATGGATAATGGATCCGGAGCATATAAATAATATGGCTTTAAAGAAAGCGTGGGTGCAGATGTGTAGAAATGCTAGGTGTGGCTGGCCGATGCCAATTGTGGCTACTATGAGCCCTAATTGGCTTGAAGTGGAGAAGGCTACGATTTTTTTGATATCATTTTGTGTGAGAGCGCAGACTGCCGCGAATAGAGTAGTAATAGCGCCTAGGCATAGTGTAAGAGTTTGAGCTAGTGAGTTGTTTTCTGCTAAATGGTGGAAGCGGATGAGTAGGAAGACCCCTGCCACGACTATAGTGCTTGAGTGGAGTAGGGCTGAGACGGGGGTGGGGCCTTCTATGGCCGAGGGGAGTCAGGGGTGGAGGCCTAGTTGAGCTGATTTGCCTGCTGCTGCTAGGAGGAAACCTAGAAGTGGGATAAGGTTAGGGTTGGTGTTTAAGAGAGATATTTGTTGTGGGTCTCATGAGTTGGAGTGTAGGAGAAATCATGCTAGGGCTAGGATAAAACCAATGTCACCAATACGGTTGTATAGAATTGCTTGGACGGCTGCTGTGTTGGCGTCTGTTCGAGCGTATCATCAGCCAATGAGTAGAAAAGATATAATTCCCACACCTTCTCAGCCGATAAAGAGTTGAAATAGGTTATTAGCGGTGACTAGGATTAGTATGGTGATTAGAAAGATGAGCAGGTATTTGAAGAATTGGTTGATGTTGGGGTCTGAGTTTATATATCATAGTGAGAATTCTATGATGGATCATGTGACGAACAGTGCTACAGGGATAAATATTATGGAGAAATAATCTAGTTTAAAGCTTAGGGAGAGTTGAATTGTTTGGGTTGTTGCTCAGTGTCAGCTTGAGATAATAGCTTCTTGGTCTAGGCATAGAAATATTGTTGTGGGGAAGAGGCTGATGATAAAGGTGGATGCGACGATAGATTTTACGTAATGGGGGTATGAGCTTTTTTTGTTAGGATTGATGAAGGTGGTAAGGATAGGGGGAATTAAGGAAGTTAGGGCTAAGGTGGTTATGGTAGCGTACATAGTTATTACTTTTATTTGGAGTTGCACCAAAATTTTTGGGTCCTAAGACCAATGGATAGCTGTTATCCTTTAAAAGTTGAGAAAGCCATGTTGTTAAGCACGGGGGTATGAGTTAGCAGCTCTTACGAGCTTTCTCGGTAAATAAGGGGTTGTGAGCCTCTGTTATCAGATTCACAATCTGATGTTTTGGTTAAACTATATTTACAGGAGGTAAACCCGGTGATAATATCGGGGTTGAGGGATAGGAGGAGGATGGGGGATAGGTGCATGAATATGAGGATGTTTTCTCGTGTAAATGAGGGTTTTATGTTGGTGATGTGGTGTGTGAGTGGGCCTCATTGTGTTGTGGTAAATATATAAAGGGAGTACAGGGCTGTAATTAGTATGTTAGATCCTGTAAGTAAAAGGGTGGTGTTTGATCAGGAGAATGTGGTTACTAGTACGGAGAGCTCTCCTAGTAGGTTAATGGTGGGGGGTAAGGCGAGGTTGGCGAGGCTTGCCAGAAGTCATCAAAGGGCTATTAGTGGGAGTAGGGTTTGGAGTCCTTGAGAGAGAATTATGATGCGGCTGTGGGTTCGTTCGTAGTTTGAGTTTGCTAGGCAGAATAATAATGATGATGTAAGTCCGTGGGCAATTATAAGAACAACTGCGCCGGTGAAGCTTCAGGGGGTTTGGATAAGGATAGCTGCTACTACAAGGGCTATGTGGCTAATTGAGGAGTATGCAATGAGCGATTTTAAATCTGTTTGCCGTAGGCAGATGGAGCTTGTTATGATTATACCCCATAAAGATAGGGCGAGGAAAGGATAAGCTATGTGTTTTGTTAGGGGGTTAAGAATGAGTATGAGGCGTATTATGCCATAGCCACCTAATTTTAAGAGTACTGCAGCGAGCATCATTGAGCCAGCAATGGGGGCCTCAACATGGGCCTTAGGGAGTCATAGGTGGAGCCCGTAAAGTGGTATTTTCACTATAAAGGCTATTGTGTATGCCAGTCATATTAAGTTGTTGGCTCAGGAGTTAGGTAGTTCTTGGGCAGTAAGGGTGAGTAATAGAATATTTAGTGAGCCTAAGGTGTTGTGAGTGTGGATTAATGCGATAAGTAGGGGGAGGGATCCTACTAGGGTGTAGAATAGGAAGTATGTACCCACATTTAGACGTTCGGGTTGGTTGCCTCATCGGGTGATGATAACTAGGGTAGGGATAAGTGTGGCTTCGAAGAAGATATAGAATATGATTAGTTCTGTGGCTGTGAATGTTATGATTAAGGAGATTTGGAGGGAGATTAATATGGAGAGATAGAGTTTTTTTCGTGATAGTGGTTCGTTGGATAGGTGGCGCTGGCTTGCTATAATTGTAAGGGGTAGGAGTCAGGTAGTTAATATTAGGAGGGGGGTCGTTAGGGGGTCGGAGGAAAAAGATAGGGAGTAACTAAATAGATTGTTATTAATTTGGTTAAAAAATAGTAGGGGAATGATGCTGATGATTAGGCTGTGGGTGGTTGTGTTGATTCAAATTATATGTTTTTTGGAGAGTCATGTTAGCGGTAGTAGTATAATTGTTGGGGCGATTAGTTTTAGCATTGGAGCAGGTTTAGGTTTTGTACATAGTCAAGACCATATGTGTTAGAGATTGAGACTAGTAGGGCTAGGCCTACTGCTGCTTCACAGGCAGCAAAGACTAGTATGGTGATGGGTACAATGTTAGCTAAGAGGGAGTGGGTATTGAGGGTTATGAGAGTAGCTATAATGAATAGTGATAATATTATTCCTTCTAGGCATAGTAGGGAGGATATTAGGTGTGAACGGTACACTAGTATTCCTAGAAGTGAGATGGTAAATGCTAGTATAATGTTTATGTAAATAAGGGGCATTTGGTAAATATGATTATCATAATTTAATGAGTCGAAATCATTCGTTTTGTTTAAACTATGTACCAATTCGGCCCAGTCTAGTCCTTTTTGCAGTCATTCGTAGGCTAGACTTAGGGTTAGGATAATGATTAATAAGAGGGATGACATGACTATTAGTGGTAAGTTGGTTGTTTGTAGGGCTCATGGCAGGGGCAATAGGAGGGCAATTTCTAGGTCAAATAGTAAGAAAGTGATGGCTACTAGGAAAAATTTTATGGAGAAAGGAATGCGGGCGGGGGATACGGGGTCGAAACCACATTCGTAGGGGTTAGTTTTTTCTATGTAGCTGTTAAGTTGCGGTAGTCAAAATGTAATAATTATTAGTAGTAGGGCTAGAAGGGTGTTGGTTATTAAGATCAGGGCGAAGTTTATTACTCTTTTTTGGGTACTACCAAAACTGGTTAATTGGAAGTTAACGGTACTAATTATACTAAAAGAGTAGGACCCTCATCAGTAGATGGAGACGTATAGGAATAGTCAGACTACATCTACGAAGTGCCAATACCAAGCGGCGGCTTCGAAGCCGAAGTGGTGTTTGGATGTAAAGTGAAATATTAGTTGGCGAATAAGACAGATAGTGAGGAAAGTTGACCCAATGATGACGTGGAGCCCGTGAAAGCCTGTGGCTACAAAAAATGTTGAGCCATAGATACCATCGGAAATGGTAAAGGGGGCTTCAAAGTACTCTGAGGCTTGTAGGAGGGTGAAGTAGAGGCCCAGTAAAATTGTGATAAGTAGTGCTTGAATTATTTGGTTACGGTTATTTTCTATTAGGCTATGGTGGGCTCAGGTAATTGAGACACCTGATGCGAGCAGTACAGATGTATTTAAAAGTGGAACTTCTAGGGGGTTTAGTGGGGTGATGCCTGTTGGGGGTCAGTGTGCTCCTAGTTGAGGGGTAGGGGCTAGGCTGGAGTGGTAGAAAGCTCAGAAGAATCCTGCGAAGAAAAAGACTTCTGAGGTAATAAATAGGATCATTCCATATCGTAAGCCTTTTTGGACGGGTAGTGTATGGTGGCCTTGGTACGTGCTTTCTCGCATTACATCGCGTCATCATTGGTATATAGTTAGTATGTTGGTTAGTAGGCCTAGTATGAGTAGGGTTGTAGAGTGGAAGTGGAATCATATGGCTAAGCCTGAGGTTATTAGGAGGGCTGAGAGGGCCCCTGTTAGGGGTCATGGGCTGGGTTTTACTATGTGATAGGCATGTGATTGGTGGATCATTATGTGTTCTCGTGCAGGTAGAGGCTCACTAAAAGTGTGAAAACGTAGGCTTGGATGAGGGCGACAGCGATTTCTAGTATAGTTAATAAAATTAGGACTGTAAAGATAATGAGTGTTGAGGGAAGATTGGTAGTTGATATTGCTAGTGTGGCGCTTCCGATTAGGTGCATAAGTAGGTGACCTGCAGTGATGTTAGCGGTTAGGCGTACAGCTAGGGCTATTGGTTGGATGAATAGGCTGATGGTTTCAATGATGACTAGTATAGGGATAAGGGGTGTAGGGGTGCCTTGTGGTAGTAGGTGGGCTAGGGCATTTTTAGTCTTGGAGCGAAAGCCTGTAGTTACTGCGCCTGCTCACAGGGGGATGGCTATGGCCAGGTTTATAGATAGCTGGGTAGTTGGTGTGAATGAGTGGGGCAAGAGTCCGAGGAGGTTGGTTGTGGCAATAAAAATAATTAATGATATTAACATAAGGGATCAGGTTCGTCCCTTGGCGTTATGTATAGTTATTATTTGTTTTGAGGTTAGTTGGATTAGTCACTGTTGGGTGGCAATCAGTCGGTTGTTGATGAGATATTTGGAGGTGGGGATCAGTAGAGGGGGAAGTAGGATAATTAATACTGCGGCGGGTAAGCCTAGGATTGTGGGGGCAATGAATGAAGCGAATAAATTTTCGTTCATTTTGATTCTCAGGGTTTACAGAAGTTTTTTATTTTTATAGTTTTTGGTAAGGGGGGTAGGTGGTAATTTGTGTTTAAAACTTTTAGTTGGGTAATGAGAAATAGTGTGAGGAGTATTGGGGCAATTATGGTGGGCCATACGGTGGTATTTAGCTGGGGCATTTCACTGCAAAGAGGTGCCGATACTCTTAATCTTTAACTTAAAAGGTTAACGCTAGGTTAGCTTTACAGTGAGCTCTGGAGAGGGATGAGAGGGGTATTATAGGGCGAATACGGGTCCTATTTCAAAGATTTTTAGGGGGATTAGCTCTAGAACAATGGGCATAAAACTGTGGTTGGCTCCACAGATTTCTGAGCACTGGCCGTAGTATACTCCTGGTCGTGTGGCGGTGAATGTGGTTTGGTTCAGGCGTCCGGGGATTGCGTCTGTTTTTAGGCCTAATGTGGGAACAGCTCATGAGTGTAAGACATCTTGGGATGTAATTATTATACGGACGGGGGCTTCAACTGGAAGGACTACTCGGTTGTCGACGTCAAGGAGTCGTAGGTCACCTGGTTCTAGGAATAATGGGGGGAGTATATAGGAGTTAAAGATCAATCCACCATAGTCGGTGTATTCGTAGGTTCAGTATCATTGGTGACCGATTGATTTGATAGTGAAGGAGGGGTCATTGATTTCATCTGTCATATAGAGGATTCGTAGAGATGGGAGGGCGATCAGGACTAAGATAATAGCGGGCAGGATGGTTCAGATGGTCTCTATTTCTTGGGCGTCTGAGATGTTGGTGTTAGTTAGCTTTGTTGTGAGTGTTAGGAAAAGGGCGTACAGGACTAAGAAGCAGATGAGAAAAATGATTATGAGGGCATGATCATGAAAGATGATTAGTTCTTCTATGATAGGAGAAGTAGCGTCTTGTAGACCTACTTGCGCTGCATGTGCCATTAAGATATACGGGGTTTAACCCGTAATTTAACCTTGACAAAGTTATGAAATAGTTTTTCTAATATCTTTTTTGAAAAAGTCATGAAGGTCATGGGGTTGGCTTGAAACCAGCTTTGGGGGGTTCGATTCCTTCCTTTTTTGTTTAGACTTTATATATACAGGCTCTTCAAATGTATGATAGGGTGGAGGGCATCCATACAGTCACTCCAGATTTGTGGAGGGTTCTTCGATTATTAGGACTTTTCGTTTTGAGGCGAAGGCTTCTCAGATTATAAAAATTATTAATATTACTGCTGTTAGGGAAATGAATGAGCCCACGGATGACAGGATATTTCATGTAGTATATGCATCGGGGTAGTCCGAGTAACGTCGGGGTATTCCAGATAGGCCAAGAAAGTGTTGTGGGAAGAAGGTTAGATTAACGCCAATGAATATGATGGCAAAGTGGATTTTGGCGTAGGTTTGATCTAGAGTGTAGCCTGAGAATAGGGGAAATCAGTGAATAAAGCCCCCTATGATGGCGAACACAGCTCCTATAGATAGGACATAGTGGAAGTGAGCTACGACGTAATATGTGTCGTGCAGCACGATATCTAATGACGAGTTTGCTAGTACGATGCCGGTTAGGCCGCCTACAGTGAAGAGAAAAATGAACCCTAGGGCTCAGAGCATTGCGGCAGATCATTTGGTATTACTTCCATGGAGTGTAGCGAGTCAGCTGAATACTTTGACGCCGGTGGGGATAGCGATGATTATGGTAGCGGAGGTGAAGTAGGCTCGTGTATCTACGTCTATTCCTACTGTAAATATGTGGTGGGCTCACACAATAAATCCCAGGAAACCAATTGATATTATAGCTCAGACTATACCTATATATCCGAATGGTTCTTTTTTTCCGGAGTAATAAGTTACAATGTGGGAGATTATTCCGAAGCCTGGTAGGATTAGAATGTAAACTTCGGGGTGTCCAAAAAATCAGAATAAGTGTTGGTATAGGATAGGATCTCCTCCTCCGGCTGGGTCGAAAAAGGTGGTGTTGAGGTTACGGTCTGTTAATAATATGGTAATTCCAGCAGCTAGTACTGGGAGAGATAGAAGAAGTAAGACTGCTGTGATTAGGACGGATCAGACGAAAAGGGGTGTTTGGTATTGGGTTATGGCGGGGGGTTTTATATTGATGATTGTTGTAATGAAGTTGATGGCCCCTAGAATAGAGGAGATGCCTGCTAGGTGTAGGGAAAAAATGGTTAGGTCTACAGAAGCTCCGGGGTGGGAATAATTTCCTGCTAAGGGAGGGTAGACTGTCCAACCAGTCCCTGCGCCGGCTTCTACTATAGCGGATGCGAGCAGAAGTAGGAAAGAAGGGGGAAGGAGTCAGAAGCTTATGTTGTTTATGCGGGGGAATGCCATGTCGGGGGCACCAATTATTAAGGGTACTAGCCAGTTGCCAAAGCCTCCGATTATGATAGGCATTACTATGAAGAAAATTATTACGAACGCATGGGCTGTGACGATAACATTATAGATGTGATCGTTACCTAGAAGGTTGCCTGGTTGACCAAGTTCTGCTCGAATAAGGAGACTTAGGGCTGTGCCTAGGACTCCAGCTCATGCGCCGAATAGTAGATATAGTGTTCCAATATCTTTATGGTTTGTAGAGAATAATCAGCGGTCGGTGAACATCAGTGGAAAAAAGGAGGTAAAATGGCTGAGTAAGGCATTGGACTGTAAATCTAAAGACAGAGGCTGGGCCTCTTTTTACCAGCTCCGAGGTGAATTTCATATTGAATTGCAAATTCGAAGAAGCAGCTTCAAACCTGCCGGGGCTTCTCCCGCCTTTTTTTCTTGCGGCGGGAGAAGTAGATTGAAGCCAGTTGACTAGGGTGTTTAGCTGTTAACTAAATGTTTGTGGGTTTGAGTCCCATTGATCTAGTAAGGGCTTAGCTTAATTAAAGTGGCTGATTTGCGTTCAGTTGATGCAGAGTAGGGTTTTGCAGTCCTTAGTTGTTGCAGAAATTAAGTGTTGTAACTTACTAAGGGCTTTGAAGGCTCTTGGTCTATGTTTAACCTAAATTTCTATAGAACTATTAGTATGAAGGGGGAGATGGGTAGAAGTAGGGTGGTGAGTGTGATAAGTGTAGGGAGGAAGGGAGTGGGTTTAGTATATTCGAGCTGTCATTTTATCTTTACGTTGTTGGATATGGGTAGTAGTGTGATAGAGGTGGAGTAAATTAGGCGTAGATAGAAATAGAGGTTGAGGAGGGTGATGATGGCCATAATGGTGGGGGTAATGAGGTCGTTATTTTTTGTGAATTCTTCGATAATAAGCCATTTGGGTAGGAAGCCGGTTAGTGGGGGTAGACCTCCTAGGGAGAGGAGGGTGGAGGGGATTAGAGGTGTTAATCATGTCAGTTTATTTCAAGTACGAGATAGTAGTAAGGTTGTGGTGCTGGAGTTTAGGTTGAGTAATAGGAATGTGGTAGTAGTGAGGATAATATAAATGGTCAGATTAAGAATAGTTATATTAGGGTTATATGGTAGAACTGCTATTATTCATCCTACATGGGTGATTGAGGAGTATGCTAGAATCTTGCGTAGTTGAGTTTGGTTTAGTCCGCCTCAGCTGCCTGCTAGGATGGATAGGATTGAAAGAGTGAGGAGAAGGCTTACATTTGTTGACGAGGAAATTTGGTATATGATTGACATAGGGGCTAGTTTTTGTCATGTGAGGAGGAGTAGGCCAGACATTAGGGGGGTGCCTTGGGTAACTTCTGGCACTCAGAAGTGAAAGGGGGCTATTCCTAGTTTTATAGCTATAGCTACTACGATCATTAATGATGAGTATTGATTAGTGGCATTGGTTGTGGTTCATTGTCCGGAGAGTATGTTGTTGGAGAGGATGGCTATTAGGAGGATTATGGATGCAGTTGCTTGTGTGAGGAAATATTTGATGGCGGCTTCTGTGGAGCGGGGATTTATTTTTTTGGTTAGGACTGGGATAAAAGCTAGTATGTTTATTTCTAGGCCTACTCAGGCAAAAAATCAGTGGGAGCTTAGTGCTGTAATAAGAGTGCCTGCGAAGATGGTAGAGTAGATGATGGGTTGGGCCAGGGGGTTAATTAGTACGGGAAGGATGTGACCAACATTTTCGGGGTATGGGCCCGATAGCTTATTTAGCTGACCTTACTTTAGGATGGGGTGTGACAGGTGGCACGGAGAATTTTGGATTCTCAGGGATGGGTTCAATTCTCATAGTCCTAGAAATAAGGGGGTTTAAACCTCTATTATTTACTCTATCAAAGTAACTCTTTTATCAGACATATTTCTTAGGTTTGAGGGGGAATGCTGGAGATTGTGGTAGGTATGGAAATATATCATATGAGTAGTGCCAGGGTGAGTGGCAAGAAGTTTTTTCACAGGAGGTGCATGAGTTGGTCGTAGCGAAATCGAGGATATGCAGTTCGAATTCATAGGAATAGAGAGGTTAGAAGCAGGGTTTTGGTGATGAAGCATACTGTGTAGAGTTCAGGGGAGTGGGCATTGTATGTTGTTCCTAGGAAAATTATAGTGGTGAGAGTATTTATTATGATAATATTTATGTACTCGGCTATGAAAAATAGGGCGAAGGGGCCTGCGGCATATTCGATATTAAAGCCTGAGACTAGTTCAGATTCTCCTTCAGCGAGGTCGAAGGGGGTCCGGTTGGTTTCTGCTAATGTGGAGATAAATCATATTATAGCTAAGGGTCATGTTGGTAGGAGCAGTCAGAGGTGTTCTTGTGTTATGATGAGGGTGGAGAGGTTAAAGGAACCATTCATCAGTAGTGTTGATAGTAGGATAATGGCCAGGGTGACTTCATATGAGATTGTTTGGGCTACTGCTCGTAGTGCGCCGATCAAAGCGTAGTTTGAGTTTGATGCCCATCCTGATCAGAGGATGGAGTAAACGGCTAGGCTAGAGGTGGCTAGGATGAATAGGAGGCCTAGATTGAGATTGACTAGGGGGTTGGGTATGGGGAGGGGGGTTCATAATAGTAGGGCAATAGTGAGAGCTAAGGTTGGGGCGGTGATGTAGAGGGTGATGGTTGATGTTGAGGGTTTTAGGGGCTCTTTGGTGAAGAGTTTTATGGCGTCAGCGAAGGGTTGTAGTAGCCCGTAGGGGCCTACGACATTGGGGCCTTTACGTAGTTGTATATAGCCTAAAATTTTTCGTTCGGTTAGCATTAGGAATGCTATGGCGATTAGGATAGGTACAATGAGGAGTAGAAGGTTAGCCATGGATATATTGTTAAGAAGAGGAATTGAACCTCTGACTATAAAGTTTTAAGTTTTATGCGATTACCGGGCTCTGCCATCTTAACAAACCCTATTCTTGAGTAGATGTGGGCGCTATATTAAATTGAGATAGTATCATTTACGGGGGGAGGCGCTTTGTGAAGTAGGCCTCGTTTCTCTTGTCCTTTCGTACAGGGAGAAACACGGAATAGATAGAAACCGACCTGGATTACTCCGGTCTGAACTCAGATCACGTAGGACTTTAATCGTTGAACAAACGAACCTTTGATAGCGGCTGCACCATCGGGATGTCCTGATCCAACATCGAGGTCGTAAACCCTACTGTTGATATGGACTCTAGAATAGGATTGCGCTGTTATCCCTAGGGTAACTTGTTCCGTTGGTCAAGTCATTGGATCAATTAAATGTGGTAGCTCGCTTTGACTGGTGAAGTCTTGGCATGTGTTGTTCGGAGGTTAGATTATACTCCGAGGTCGCCCCAACCGAAATTTTTAATGCAGGTTTAATAGTTTAGGACCTGTGGGTTTATTAAGTGTTGCTTGCATTAATGAATTAAAGCTCCATAGGGTCTTCTCGTCTTGTTATGTTATGTCCGCCTCTTCACGGGCAGGTCAATTTCACTGGTCAAAAGTAAGAGACAGCTGAACCCTCGTGGAGCCATTCATACGAGTCCCTATTTAAGGAACAAGTGATTATGCTACCTTTGCACGGTTAGGGTACCGCGGCCGTTGAACGCATGTCACTGGGCAGGCGGTGCCTCTAATACTGGTAATGCTAGAGGTGATGTTTTTGGTAAACAGGCGGGGTAAAATTTGCCGAGTTCCTTTTACTTTTTTCAACCTTTCCTTGTGGGCATGCCTGTGTTGGGTTAACAGTGGGGGTAATAATGGCTTGTTGGTTAGTTGTAGATATTGAGTTGTTAATTGTCAGTTTAATATTTTGGTCTGATGTAGGCTTATGCGGAGGAGAATGGTTTCATGTTACTTATACTAACATTAGCTCTTCTATAGGGTAATAGATTGGTCCAATTGGGTGTAAGGAGTTCAGTTGTGTGTTTGGGATTATTTTGGGTGATAGTGTTGAGCTTGAACGCTTTCTTAATTGGTGGCTGCTTTTAGGCCTACTATGGGTATTAAATTTTTTACTCACTTTACAAGGTTTTTTCCTAGTGTCCAAAGAGCTGTTCCTCTTTGGACTAACAGTTAAATTTACGGGAGGATTTGGAGGGTTCTGTGGGTAAATTTAAAGTTGAACTAAGATTCTGTCTTGGACAACCAGCTATCACCAGGCTCGGTAGGTTTGTCGCCTCTACCTAGGAATCTTCCCACTATTTTGCTACATAGACGGGTGTGCTCTTTTAGCTGTTCTTAGGTAGCTCGTCTGGTTTCGGGGGTCTTAGCTTCGGTTCTCTTTGCAAAGTTATTTCTAGTTAATTCATTATGCAGAAGGTACAGGGGTTAGTCCTTGCTGTGTCGTGCTTGGTTATATTTTTTCATCTTTCCCTTGCGGTACTATATCTATTGCGCCGATTTACAATTTCTATCGCCTATACTTTATTTGGGTAAATGGTTTGATTAAAGTTGTTTGGTAGTAATGTGGGGTGGGTTTGGGGCTAGGTTTTGCTCAGAGCGGTCAAGTTGAGTTGAAATCTCCTAAGTGTAAGTTGGGTGCTTTGTGTTAAGCTACACTCTGGTTCGTCCAAGTGCACTTTCCAGTACACTTACCATGTTACGACTTATCTCCTCTATATAGATGCGTAGGGGTTTTAGTTAAATGTCCTTTGAAGTATACTTGAGGAGGGTGACGGGCGGTGTGTACGCGCTTCAGGGCCCTGTTCAACTAAGCACTCTACTCTTAGTTTACTGCTAAATCCACCTTCTACCCTTAGGTTTCATAAGGGTTATCGTAGTTTTCTGAAGTAGAAAATGTAGCCCATTTCTTGCCACCTCATGGGCTACACCTTGACCTAACGTCTTTACGTGGGTACTTGTGCTTACTTTGTGGCCTTCGTCAGGGTTTGCTGAAGATGGCGGTATATAGGCTGAGCAAGAGGTGGTGAGGTTGATCGGGGTTTATCGATTACAGAACAGGCTCCTCTAGAAGGATGTGAAGCACCGCCAGGTCCTTTGAGTTTTAAGCTGTGGCTCGTAGTGTTCTGGCGAGCAGTCTTGTTAATTTAACTGTTGAAGTTTAGGGCTAGGCATAGTGGGGTATCTAATCCCAGTTTGGGTCCTAGCTATTGTGTGTTCAGATATATTAAAGCCACTTTCGTAGTTTATTTTATATCAGCTGGAGTTTTTTACAACTCAGGTGAATTTTAGCTTTATTGGGGGATTGATCTAAAACACTCTTTACGCCGATTTCTATTGGCTTGGGTTAATCGTGTGACCGCGGTGGCTGGCACGAAATTGACCAACCCTGGGGTTAGTATGGCTTAGTTAAACTTTCGTTTATTGCTAAAGGTTTATCACTGCTGTCTCCCGTGGGGGTGTGGCTAGGCTAAGCGTTTTGAGCTGCATTTCTGCGTACTTGATGCTTGTTCCTTTTGATCGTGGTGATTTAGAGGGTGACTCACTGGGGCGGGGATGCTTGCATGTGTAATCCTACTAAGAGTTAATAGAAAGGCTAGGACCAAACCTATTTGTTTATGGGGTGATGTGAGCCCGTCGAAACATTTTCAGTGTATTGCTTTGGGGAGGTAAGCTACATAAAC